>NW_006912944.1:427668-440874 GCF_000585535.1 Cladophialophora psammophila CBS 110553
TAGATAAGCTAGTAAAAGAGATAGAAAGTTAAGTAGTTACGTAAAATATAATTACGTATATTATTTACTCACTTAACGATAGCTTATTTATTTACGAGCTATATTTTTAAAAAGATTTTAAATATATAGCTAATAAATTATACTAATATCGTATCGTTAGTAAGTAAAAAATATAGCGACACTATAATAAAGATTATAGTAAAGATATACATTATAAATAAAGAGAGCGATCTATATTATAACAGAGCACTTTAGGGTTTAGCGTGCACGTGCAACAACGCACAGAGGCCTGTCCAGTAGATCGGGAATCGGGAACGCGTTTCTAGTTGATACTGACAACAACACCACCAACACCACCCAGAGAGGCAGCGGCTAGGGCTACGAACACCTAGCACAGCGGCAGCATCGAGGAACAGGACAGGACTAATAAAACACTCTCAGGATTTAGGTAGACGGCACTAAAAGCCATGGAATTCATAATACTCTGCTTAATCTATAAAAAATGAATAGCACACTGCTAGCACTGTAAACTGTTCCGCACCTCCTCTCTACCAGCCCATTTAGGTTTAATATGTGACTAGATAACTTTTTCATCTTGCCACCGCTCTACTAGCCCAGTATAGCTCATCACAGTATAGTCACCTTACCTTGTTATATCCCTTTCTCTCTCATTCACAGGACGACCTCGTTCAATAGCATACAGTATACTTAAGAATTATCTAACTCTATTATTACCTAGGGGGCGGGTCCGCAGCACTATAAGAAGAAGCTCGCAACGGGGGTAGATTCTCCTCTCTTATTGGGTCTAGAACACGAACTGGAACACCACTAGTAGGTGTAATAGATCTGCTCGGTCTGTATAAGGACACCGAAGACGCTCTTAACATTCCGCTTTAATAATTACTCTGTCTTAGGGTCGAGCCTATTTCTATACCAATGTTACTCGGTGGCTCTAGGGTTCGCTCTTAGAATCCTCTCTTAACTAACTAAGCAACGCGAGGGAAGAGAGAGTTCACTCTTAGCGTTAAGGTTCTATCCCAAGGGTCATTGCTATTATATTCTAAATCTATTCTCTCTTCGCTATATAAGTCGATATAAGCCTGCAATATCTAGTTCGTATTCTCTTAGTTGATGAGATTAATAACACTTTTATCTAGAGTGGCTATTACAATAGGCTTTAATAGCTACCACTCACTGGTTTCTACGCGAGACGACTATAATAATGGTATCTTTTTATCCCTAATAATAGCTTAATGAATATTCTAAATAAGTTAAACTCAATGGGAAGTATCGATTTTAACTTCTTTAACAGCTTTAATACCGTTTTTCATAAGAGCTCTAGCCTAAAAGATAACAAATATTCCGTAATTATAGCCATTTAGTTGTTTATTAACATTGATATTTTAAAATATAAACTATCTACCGTCTTCGAGCTTTGCTCGAACTTAAGAGTTGAGATACTCCAAAATGATCGAAATCATTAAGTCTTTTGCCGTGCGCTTCCCAATCGAATCCATGGCGTAAACGATTCGAGAATCGGGATCGACGTATACTAACCACTAATGGTTAATCTCTTAATAGAGGATCAGCTTCTTCTATATAAACTTATCTTATCGCTACGATCGCGGCTAGATTATAAACGTAAATATCTCTCGAACGTTATATAGGCAGATCACATTTCATCCGTCTTCCACTTAGTACTTTCGGTAGGCCGCGATACCTTCAATAACGTAATCCATAGATAACTAACCGTCATGATCCGCACTAAGTAAAAGATATTCTAATTCTTTCTTATTAATTATATATCCTCCTAAGTAGTAATTCCCGCCGCGAAGAGGTTTCTTTACTCCGCGACTATGCTCTTTAAATTTCTTTAAAGCGTCTCGAATTCGCTGAATTTCTAACGTACCTTTTTTAGTCTCTACTCTTTTTATGATTCGAATTACTTCGAGAGCAGCGTAACACTAAAGAGATTACCTCGAACTAACATTAGTCGGTAATACTCCGATTAATCTTTAGAATGCTTGTGTAATAGCTTTAAATCCGTACTGAACCACTTCATTCGCTTATCGCTTCGTCAAAGTATCTTTGCCGGTATTGTACTTAACTCTCTTAGATCAGTTTATGATAATCTTCTATACTAGTCTTTCCACATTGAAAGAATTTCTTAATGAGTTTTATTTATATAGTCTCGTATTAAAGGGCGAAGGTAACTCTTAAAACTCTCCACGGAGATATTTACTATTAATAATGGTTTCTTTAGCTTTCGTGAACGCTTATTCGGTGGACGAGAAGTATATTCGCTTAGGAGCTCTCACTTCTATCTCTAAAGATGTTCTTAGAACTAACGGTATTGACCGCGGTCTCTTTCTAGGCTGAATCACTATTTTAATGTATTCGTTTCGAATTTCCAATTACTTTTTAGCCGCTTCCTTAATTGCGACTTCTCTTTCTTTAATTTCAGTAAGCTTTTCCATTATAGACTTATTCTTAAAGTAATCTAGGATATTTCGCTTCTAATATCTCTACTCTTCTTCCGGCTATTTCTTAGGTACGGTCGGTAAAGGCGGAGATTTTGTCGCTTATTCTTAAGAGTTCTTTAACTAATTCTCGGTCTCGCCTTTCGCTGGTGTCTTACTAGATCTCTTCTCTATGGATTTCTTAGTAGGCGGTTTTATAGTTAGTTTCTTTCCTATAATGAGATTCTATTCGACCTAACTAATTTAGCTAATCGGTACTCCTGGGAGACCCTCGGTGAGAATTAAATTATATACATTTAGTGGCTCTACATCATTTAGCTAGTGTAATCCATTCTTTAACTGAAGATAATATTCTAAACGTATAGCTGCAACTTATGAATACCCATAATTATTTATAGCGTTTCTAAAATCGTTTAGGTTCGACTATACCGTAAAGATATCGATTCGTTACGATGCTGGCTGAGAAAACTTTGTACCCGTGAGACCGGCTAGCCGTTTCATTATTTAATGATTAATTCGACGCAATATATTTATGGGTATCTCGTCCCGCAGCTTAGGCGCCATTCTTGTACACTAGAGCTCCTTTAGTGTATACGCTATATTACCCAACCACTATATCACGATATCTTTCTAAAATTCTTCGGTTATCTATTACCTAAACTTCCGGCTAACCGTATCCCTACCGCTCGTATTCTTTAGAAATAGAGCTATATTCTAGCTTCTAGTATAATTAACACCTTTAATGAATCTTCTCTTAATTTCGTTGTACTTATTTCGGTTATTAACCGCTTCTTTAATTAATACTTAAAATTTTTTAGCCTTCTCATCCTTAACTACTTTATTTTTAAACACTATCTTTAATTCTAGATCGCCTTTAATGTAATTAGCGATTTCTAGTACGAACTTTTCACTTAACTATTGTATTCTTTCGACTATTTAGATGGCTTATCTAACCCATTCGGTCACGTCGATTCCTTCTTTGCGGTATAATGCTAGTATTTTCCGTAGTGGTTTTTAAATCGAGAAATGACGAGGATACGATATCTAAACATTCAATGCTATAGCCGTACTAAGAGTAATACCTCTGAAACTATGAATGAGTTGCGTTCCGACCATTATATTGAGTCTTTATAAGAGAGCTTAGGTTACTTACGAGCTAACCTTAATGGTGCCTTATCTCCGAATCGCCACTTACTGCTGCTAATTTAAGAACGTTAATATAAACGGATCTAGTAACGAAGTAATATACTGAGGCGTTTACGGAACTTACTATTGCGGTATTGTTGGTGTGGAATTAGACGTAAGCTCTTGCACGCGACGAGATCTTCGCGGAGTGTCTTAATTACTTATATTGCTTAAAACTATTTATAAATAATTAAAGCTTAGTTTTCTTAATGAAAAATACACTAAATGAAGCTATAAAAATAGTATAGCGTTGTTTTTCGAGGTCAATGAAGATATCCTTTAAATATTCGTTAGGAACGGAGAGAATTAAGTAATTACTTAACGGAATAAAGTAAAGACGAGAGGGAAGAGATAGTAGAAATAGTCGAGAGCTAACTTAGCCGTCTATTAACCCCACTACTCGTTAAGTGGCGAACTTCGTCATATATTAACGTTACTATTATATATTTACGTCGGTTTTAGTTCCTTCTTATCTATTCTTTCACTTATAAAGTGCTATTTACGAACTAAGTAAGAAATACTTCGGTGGTCGCGGTGGCGGCGTCTTAGTATTTATTCGCTCGACTCCTCACTCGCCTTTAGTATCATTTGTAGTTTAGATGGCACTTCCTTCTCTTTAATTAATTAATTAGCTCGCTTATCTATAGTTCCCGTAAATAAATTACTCTATATCGCTGCTGTTACTATATTCTATTATTGTATTCATTTATACTGTGAATCTCGATTTACGCGCCGTAATATCTATACTTCGCCGTAACGTACGGACCGCAAGGTTATTACTAAGTATCTTTTTAAGTTTACGCTAGCCCATTAGCCTCTTAGCGGGACTATTTTTAGATTTAATATATAACTAGATAAACTAATCTATACTAAAGGCTGCTAAAACACCATAAGCTATTCTCTCTATAATTCTTATCTTCATTCTATTCACCACCTATCTATATATCTTAAGAGCCATCCTAGAAGTAAATGAGCGAGCGTAGATAGTTAATAATGCTTACTCTATAGAAATTAAACTAAATGAATCAAAATATAAGAGAAACTATAATAGAGTTGCCGGTGTTACTATACCGTCCTCTCTATTATAGTAGCACTAACCGTAAATATTAAATCTACTCTAAATAATAACTTAATTAACTAAAACTTTAGTAATAGACTTAATGAAAGATAAGCGAATATAAGAATAGCCACAGAGAGCTCGCCTCTCTTTCTATCTCATATAAGTAAAGCCGCCTCTATTTACTTAGCGAGTCCTTTTTAGATCATTCTCTTCGTTTACGTCTTAGTCCGCGGGACCCTCGGAAATCTCTTTCTCTACTAATTCTTCTAGGAGGAAGAGGAAGCTCGATGATAAAGTTAGTTCGGAGCCGTTCTTAATTGTTCCCTTTAGCTCCGTCTAATGCCTAAACTAGCGGGGTTGTACGAGTAGCCGGAGCCCTTCGAGGTAGGCGTCTAGCCCGAGTTTCAACGACTTCACTACTTAATTCTCCGGAACTGTTTCGATTATCGATATATTTATCTCGCTCTTCTTTAATCTCGTTTATAGAATCGCTGTTATCATTCCCTTCAGTGATTGCTACTCTTATTACCGTATTACTTAACTTTACTAACTCGAATCGATCCGAGTCACGCGGATAGAAACGCTTTAGCCGATTAGTAGTAAAGGTTCTATGAAGCTTCGCACCATTTAATTTATATAAGATATAGTTATTATAGGTCGGATTTACTTATAAAACTCGATACGGACTTATTCATCGGAAGGAGAGCTTCTTAAAGCTTAATATATCTATTAAACTAAACGTATTATAAATTAGAACTAGCATTCCTTCTTTTAACTTCTCTATTCGAATTCGATGACGTTTATCGAAATACTTCTTACCTCGCTTACGTTACCGCCTTAAACGTTCTCGCGTCTCTTCTAAATTCTCTTTACGTCTCTTAAGTGTGCGCGCTCGCATTCCTATAAGTTCTTTAGTGGTATAGATCTCTTTCTATAGTATTAGTCTCTAAGTAGTAATATCTAGTTTAATGGATAGTTTCGGCCGATCGAGATACTTTAATTCGTATAAAGTAAAGCCCGTGCTAACTTTAATAGTTATCCGATCCGCCTACAATATAGTATATAAATGGTCTATTTAGTCTTTACGGTCCGGCCTCTTACACGTCTTCGTAAGAGCGTTCGTAGCAGCTTAATAATCTACTTTCACTTAGCCATTTATCTAAGAATAATACGTAGAAGTGATTACTCTTTTAATATTATATTTATTTATTAAAGTAATTATTAAGTTCTTATTTTTAGGTCCTTCATTAACGACTAGCTTTCTAAATATTCTATAACGATAGATTAGATCTTCCTAAAGAAATTTTACCATTAATATACTATTATTCTTAGCTAGCCCGCGCGCTTCCACTTATTCGGAGAAGGCACTTCTAGTCTCTATTAGATAAGCTTTTCTCCGTGATTTTAGTATCGACGTTATATCTATATAAATAGTCTCTCATCTTTTATTAACGTAAGTGGGCTTTATCTCCTCTTTAATTCTCCGCGAGTCTCGGAACTAATATTCTATATACGTCTTTTTATATTCTTTTACTATCGTATATATACTATCCCAATGGTATCGATCCGTAATACGTCGATAAGTGGTCTCAACTCCTTTATACTCACTTTCATTATATAGTTCTTTCAAAATCCGTTACTTTATTTCTTTCTTATTCACTACTCGCCGCGTAGGTCTTATGGTATTAGGTCTTCGGAATAAGTGATCGTTTCGTATAAAGTATTTCAGTGCTTCTCGCTTTATTCTTTTAAAGTTATCGTTATTTATCTCGGTGAGTCGTCGAAAGATTTAAAGATAGTGCGTAATTTACTATAATTTCTTAGAATATTCTTTCTTTCGCAACGGTATCTACTATTTCTTCTCTTCGATAGTACTTTACTAAGACATTTCGGGTTTCAATCGAATAGAGTAGATCTATACGTATTATATCTTAATAATAAAGTCTATTATTAATTCTAAAACCTAATGTTTTCCGTATAGAAGTAAGCCTTAAGTTTCATTTAGAACTATCGGGCTAACTCGCACCGTAAAGAGTTACGCGGTCACTCATTTATTGATGTCTTCTTCTCTTTCTACTTTAGTAGCCTTACTTATAGTTTCCGGCCGTCTAGATAGAGCGTTTACTACTACATTCTTAATCCTAGAGATATATCTAACTTCGAAATTAAATAGCCGAATCTAAGTAAGCCACTACGTTACTAAGGCACTAGATAGATCGATTACCGAGCGGTTTAATTAAGCAGCGAGAGTTACTACATCAGTTTTAACTAAAAAGGTTACACCGTATAGTTAGGACTTAAACTTCTTTAATGTCTTTAGTAAAGCACGGTATTCTCTTTTTTCCGCGTTATATCTAGCCTCTACTTTTATTTATAAATTACTCTCATAACGTATAGAATATCTACGTTTTCGAGAACTACGTTTATATTGTATTAGCACTACTTTCTAACTTAGTAAACTAGTATCGAAAGTAAGAATAATTAATTCTACGTTATTCTTATAGTTAATACTTACTAGTGTAAGCGCGATAGTTAGCGTAATCTTTAATACGTTTATAGTATTATCTTCTACTTATATTTATTACTATTTAGTATCTTTCTTTAATAAACGATAAAAAATAGTAACCTTATATATAAAACCTTTAATCTAGATTCGATAGTAGATATAAATATCTAAAAATCTCTTTAACTTCGTAATATTCCGTAGTACTAACTATTTTATAATCTTTTCGATCTTCGTAGTATTAGAATATCTTTCTTCGCGATCGCAGATATATTTAATTACTTTAATGTCTACTATATAAAATTATAACTTTTCTTCTAAAACCGTTACTTCTACTCTCTTAACGTCGTATAAAACTTAATCGAGGTTCTAGATATATTCTAATATAAACTTTCTTAATCTAGGCACTACTTATTTAGCTCTATAATTCGTCTTTAGTTCTTTCACCGCGATATCGTCAATAAAAGGTCTCGTCGCCTCCGGGATTTACGCCGCTAAAATCTTATTCAATATTCTTATAAACTAGGTCACCGAATTCGTAGCTTCTTACGATAAGGTAGTCTATCGCATTAACTCTAATGAAGTCTAAAAAGTAGTTATATCTCTATATTCAATAGCTAATTCCACTTAATTATAACTAGAGAACTAATCTATTAGTAATAGAATATATATTTTAGTAAATTCTTTAGAGAAATCGTTCGACGAAGGCGATAAATTCGTATCTCGAATAATTACTCTATTAATGTTTATAGCTATATTTATAATTCTATACTCCTTAGCCTTTTTTTTAGCCACGAGAAAGAAAGAATTTCGATAGGGGTTATAATACGGCTTAAAGATTTCTTTTTAAATCCGATCTTTTATTAACGTAATTATCTTCTTCTCTAGAGTCTTAGAAATATAAAAATTCTTAGTCTACTATACTTTATATGAAATAGTTCGAATAATCTAAGGTAATACTACTTTCTAAATAATTTTTCTAATCTCTAAGAACTTCTAGAAAAGTGCTTCTTCTCTATTGAATAATACTTTCACTAATATATTCTTTTCTAATTTCTAAAGAACGTCTCCGATTAAAAGCTACTCTAGTCGCGTTAGCGTTAAGCGTAATTCTCTTTAAAAGGTTATAAACCGCGGTATAATTCACTAACTGTAGCGGTACGGCATCGAATAGAGCTCTATAGCTCTTTCTTTAGCTATTATTCTCTTTCTCTAGTCAATTAACTCATCTAGCGTACTTTCGTCCGTTTAAGATATATTCATCGGAAGAACCTTATTAGTCTTACGCTTATAGAGCGTATTTACGCGAGCTCTTAAGTCTTAGACTACTTTAATTTTTCTATGTCTTATCTCATTCTTTATATTATTAATTAAGCTAATGAAATCTCTTCGCCTCGAGAGCCTAATTAGCTGTCGACTATTCTTCTCATCTCGAAGTTCCAGCGAGATAATAACCCGACGAACTCTAGTCGTAGTCTCGTTCACTAAATTCTCTCCGTTGTACTAATAAATTAGATTTAATATATAATCTAATAGATCTCTACTCATTATATTTCTTCTCACTAATATCGAACTTTTATCTTCGTCTTCGTTCTTCTAGTCTTCGCCTTTATTCTTCTAGTCTTCGCCTTCGTCCTTCTAGTCTTCGCCTTCGTTCTTCTAGTAAAGCTCTCTTTTTCTTATCGTTATAGAGGTTAGATCTTTTAAGGAGGCGAATAGAGATCTTTTATGTTTCTATTCGTTAACTAATTTAATTCGCTATATAATAATTTCACTATTTTCGCGGTTTTCTCATCTCTATCGACTTTCTCTTCTCTTATCTTAATCTAAACGACATCTCTATTCGTCTATAAACGGAGAGTAATTACGTAATTCTCATCGTTATCTCGTATCATCTATATTCGCGCTATAATCTAGAATAAGATTTCTAATATTAATCGATAACTAGGATTTATAACCCGTATAATATAAATAAAAGTCTTAATATTTATATCGGTAATAATTAACGTTAACGAATTAATTAACTTAATAAATCGCTATCTACGTCTCCCATCGTAGCTAATAGAGTTAGTAACGCTTTAAGTAGATCGAATCGTATTTTCCATTTCGATTTTCATTATAAGATTCTTCGAGATTAAATTTATCTTCGCTTCGTTATTAATTAATACTTATTTATATTTATAACGAAGCTTAATATCTAGGAACGAATATTTAGTAAGAGCTAACTTAGTGGTCTAAGAATAACTACTCTCACTATTTAGTCGTATCTTAGAGATTCGCGCCTTACGATATAGAAGCTTCTAACGATCTTCGTTATACTTCTAGATTTTTCTTAAGAATAGCTTCTATCGTACTTCTTTCGACCCAGCTAATATATTCTAAATAGTAGTTTCAATTATTTTCTATTTTAAAATCTTATTAATTAAGCTTACTGTTCCTTCCGTAAATATTCGCCTAAGTATCTTCTAAAGCTTTTTACGGGGTACGAGCTACTCTTATTTCTATATATATATTCTTCTTTTCTAACGTTATATAATTAAACTTAGTTCCGTATCTTCCATTATCGTGTCTTAACTTTTCGAAACTTCTTAAATAACGCCATCGTAAATAATTTCTAATTCTATAAAACGTATCCGTCTCATCGGATTTTTCCTCGGTTATTCCGTAACTTAATTAGTAGCTTTAAGAATCTCTTTCATATATTATTCTAATCGAGCTTACTTCGTGATCGGATAGTTCTTTTCTTTCTCTAATCGTTTTAGAATAGTCTTATAATTTACTATACTATGTTTAGCTTTAGACTCTCGCGCTTTACCTCTATTAGACGTTCAAGTAGCCGTAACTATAGTCTCTTTAATTTTCTCTTCCGAAGAATCATTAATTACGATCGAGTCTCCATATAAATCTATTCTAAGATAAGAAACGCGTAGACTCTTTATTAGCTCTTCTAAATCATAAAAGATATCTCTAAGATAGTCTAATCTAGTCTTTAATTATGGGAAACGAATTTCTTTAATATCTTTTCTCGATACTTTAGGTCTCATTATAATATAATTTCTCGAGTTAAAATAAATTTATTTAGCTCGTAGATATTTCTTTAGATACGAATAGCGAGGCTATATATACTTAACCTCGTCACAAAAGTAATAAATTACATTACGTCGATCTTCTCTATAGCTAGATCTCTCGGTCGCGAATACCCTCGATCTTAGCTCTAGATTTAGATTTAATATATAACTAAATAAATCTAAATTCACTATCGTTACGTTCACTAAGGCACTAATTATCTCTATCACTACTTATATTTATTTCTTTAAGCCTCTTATTTCTAGTACCATCGCACTTTGAAAACGATTAAATAATTTATTAATATATTTCGCTAATAATGGCTTAGTAGAGAGAAGCACTATTCCTTATTTAATCTAAGAAGTCCGAGAAGATACTTTATTAATCGTTTTCTTAGTTTTCTTATTCTTTTTCTTACCTTTTATACTTCTCTTTTCCTATCTTAATATCGAGAACTTTTCTTTACGTTCTTCCACTAGATTATTTAAAGCCTAATCTTCTAAAGAGTCTATAAAACGATTAATATTGTAGTGAGCTTATAAGCGATTTATAGTCTTTTTATAAATCTTATCGTACTTAATTATTTTAGTATCTCTATAATCGATACCTAGATCTAAGATAATTTTATTACGATCTCGCTTCGATAACCCTTTTAGCAACCATTTACTTAATTAAATAGAGATCACTTTCTCTTCTTTAAATAAGGCATCGCTAGTTCTTTTAAATTCGCGTAGATAAATACGTATATCTTTCTTACTCTCTCGCTTTTTATTTTTAAGCGATTATAAATAGAAAAGAGTTAATATTAGCTAATCTTTATCTTCGTTCTCTTACTCTTTTAGTATCTTTCGCTTAATATCTTTTTAATCTCGTAGTTTATATTTAGATAGATTACGAATAATTACTATATAGGAACGATTATAAAAACGAATAATCGCTTTAATATAATCTTCTTTTAATTATCGATTATATAGAGATAAATACTCGAAATCCTCTAAGAATATCGTAGTATTTACGCCTTTAAAGAATAAGTATTCGGAATTCTTCTTACTTCCCTACGGTATCTTTAATATAATTAGCTTATTTTTATTCTACGTTATTATCGTCGAATTCGGTGTCGTTATTATCTATATTAGTTTTAACGAAGACGGCTATAAAGAATCTTTAGAAGAAGATAAGAATGTAGTGAAAGACGCTAAAGAAGTGCTTATAGCTAGTTTCCGAAACCTCGATATCCTAGATTACTCCGATATCATCGCTTCTATACTTCGAAAGAACTAGTCTAGAAGCTCGCGTATATTCTCGATTTCTTTAAGTAGTAGCTAAATTAATAAGTAAACTAGCTACGCTCTTAGTAAGACGTCTTCTTCTCGGAACTTAATTTAATAGTTAAATAAATCTCGCTCTTTAATACTTAGTTCGTAATCTTTCCGACCTATAAGTAATCTCCGTATACGAGAGAACCGACCTTCTTAATTAACTTTAATATTACGCGAGTAATCTCTATAGCGCTGACTAAGTTCGTATCTCGAACATTAATTAGTTAGAAGAACTATATTTAACGTAGTAATAGCTAGCCGTCAATAATATCTTCTTTACCTATTTAATCGTAATAGTCTAGAATCACTATTATAGCTCTATACTAAATTCTCTATTAAAATATTTCTCTATCTTAAAACTTATTCATATTCCGTATCTCTCTATTTCTTTTCTTCGTTATTTCGTATATCTATCTTCTTACTTCTTATATCTTAATTCTTCGATGAGTATATTTTTTCGACGGCTCGTCTAGAAGAACTCCTAGATCTTAGAGAGATAGTCTTCTTTCTCTCTAAGTTTCGCGTTAGACTTTATACGCTATAATACTATAGCGTCTCGTTCTACTAATCGAGTATCTTCCCTTCGAAAATGTCTCCACTATAGTATTTTATTCGCGACTAATTAATCTACTTCTTAAAAGAGCTATTTATCTTAAATTCTTCTTAATATTTCGGTTCTAAACTCTTTTATAAAAAAGGTTTTCTAAATAATTAGCGAACTTTATCTCTATAAGTAGTCTTATCGTCTTTTAGAATTAAACCGATATCTACGTAAATTTTAGTCGTTAATCTCGAACTTCTATTTAGTCGTATTCTTTACTCTTTAGTATTAACTTTAGTAATTCTTAATATAGTATCTTATTAAGATATTATCGTAAAGAGCTTAAATTTTTAATAAATAGATTATCTTCTCGCGGTCGCTAACTATAATAGAGTACTTTAGGATTTAGCGTATATATATAATAACGTATAGAGATCTATTTAGTAGATTAGGAATCGGGAACGCGTTTCTAATTAATATTAATAATAATATTACTAATACTATCTAGAGAGATAGCGACTAGAGCTACGAATATTTAGTATAGCGATAATATTGAGAAATAGAATAGAACTAATAAAATACTCTTAGAATTTAGATAGACGATATTAAAAGCTATAAAATTTATAATACTTTACTTAATTTATAAAAAATAAATAGTATATTACTAACACTATAAACTATTTCGTATCTTCTCTCTACTAGTCTATTTAGATTTAATATATAACTAGATAACTTTTTTATCTTATTACCGCTCTATTAGCTTAGTATAGCTTATTATAGTATAGTTATCTTATCTTATTACAATATATTATAAGATAATATTATAGTATCTCTTTATTATAAATAATTAATTACTAAATTATATAGTATAAAGATTTAAATACGAAAGTTATCTTCAAGAATAATAATTTCGACGCTATCGGCGCTTAAAGTACGTTTATAATACGATTTTATATATTTAGTAATATTATTAGTAACTATATTAATTAACTAAGTTATAATATAGTTTAATCTCTTATTATTCGTTTTTAAAGCGCGATAAAAGAGAATAA
>NW_006912945.1:0-34599 GCF_000585535.1 Cladophialophora psammophila CBS 110553
TGAGGGTGTATATATAATGCTCGTGCTCTGCGCGCTCTGTGCGCTCTGTGCGCTCTGCTGGCAGAGCCCACAGGGCCGACAGAGCCAACAGGGCATATCACGTGGTTCAGCCTTGTTCCCTTGTGGATCCTTCCATCTGTCCAATGAATGTCCTGAGCCGCGCCTTCGCAGCCCGCGACCGGTCTCTTCC
Organism: Cladophialophora psammophila CBS 110553; assembly: GCF_000585535.1. NCBI lineage: Eukaryota > Fungi > Ascomycota > Eurotiomycetes > Chaetothyriales > Herpotrichiellaceae > Cladophialophora > Cladophialophora psammophila. Next base: position 191 of record NW_006912945.1, read on the forward strand.
AAGGCTGTGTCTAACAAGAGAGTTCATTCTTATCTAATTTAGGTGAGAACTTACTTTAGTAAAGATAGTTTTTAAAGATCTCCTTAGAATCGTATATAGCTACTATTAGCTCGATAGTATCACTATGTAATAAATAAGCGTTAAAAATTATTAAGAATCTACGCAACGTAGTAGATATAAAGAAATTAGAGTAGCTAAATACCTTATTCTATTTACGTAGTTCTATTGACAACCACTCAACGCTTAAGAAAAAGGAAGAGTTCTCTCTCAGCCGATTCAGATAAGAGGAGACTCTTATAGCTTCTTCTCTTTCTATCACGTGAAAAGAGTAAGGCAGCGTTAACCGATAGCCTTGTGCCTCAACCGTCCTTTGCCTTATCCTTTCCATTTCTTTCTATACCGTCTACCCGATTCGGGTGGAGGGCGTAGAGTACTTAGGGACAACGGTGGGCTCGTGACACAACCTTTAGGTGAGCCGTAAAGGTTTTGGATAAGATTTGGCCGGCGAAAGGGTCATACCCTAGCGTTTCCAAAGTGTCTGGATCCACTTCATAGGGCAAGCCCACCTCCTTGAGTGCCAGGAACTTCCCGGCCCATGAAATGATATTAGTGTTAGCCGTGGAGTCAACTGCCGCTCGAACGCAGGGATGGTGAGTATAAGGATTCCGATACAGACCGAACAAAGATTTGTTGGCTTTGCGTTCGAGCAAGTATCTCTCGGTCTCGATGTAGCGCATTTTCAAATCGACTTGGCCGTTATGAAATCGGAAGGCTGAGATATGGCCGTCACCATCAATTGGTGTGGTTCCGACGTGAGGCGGGACGAACGGGTCTGTCATTACCCGGTAGAACGTGCCATTGATTTCTGGTGGAATTTCGCCGAAGACCATCATGTCCTTCACTTCGCCTTCGATTCGACATGGGATGCCTGAGCCAGCAAGGTCTTTGGCACTCTCCCACTTCTGGGGTTTCAATCCCCAACTGTTATGGAGATCTTTGTTTCCCTTGAGGATCTCATTGGTGGCTGTAGCCATGTTGGGCTTATTCTTTTAGGATTCTTCCGGTCGGAATTCAGACTGTCACTATACGAAACGCTGAAGCTTCTCCAAGTCTTTAGCATTGTACCAAACTCGTGCTTCCGGAATGTCTTTATATTCATATTTGACGGACCTGACGTCCAGCTCATGTTCGGTGACGACGGGCACTCCTCGGACGTGGCCGATGTATACAAATTCCGCTATGCTCCTCACCATAGTAAGCTTTCCGTCGGAGCTGGGGCCTTCCTCAGTAACTACCAGGCCAGATCATTAAAAGCTAACGTATAAGCTGACGCTCTTCGGATGCGGGGAGGAACACTTGACGATACTTTCCTGGGGACGTTGTTGAAGCCCCACTAGCACTTAATGTCGCCGAAACTTACGCTTACGGCCTCCCTAGCATAGAGAAGTTGGCCGACGTTTACTAAACCGAAGTATTCTTAATAAGTCCTGTCCAAGCTTGACAATGCGCAGTCGAAAGATTCGCCTTCCCTTTGCATGTTCCCACTGTTCATTTTGTAAGCAATGGCATCCGTGAACTGTCTGCCCTCTCACAACACACTCTTCTACAACGGCGAATGGAACTCGCCATTTGAATCGACGTTCAGTGAAACCTACAACCCCGGGAATGGAGAGATCGTTGGAAGAGTCGCTCAGGCAGGGGCTCGTGACGTGGATGCGGCTGTACAGGCAGCCCATCTAGCATTCGAAAGTTGGAGGAATACTCCACCCACCAAACGGGCGGACTGCCTCTTGACAGCTGCAGACGCATTACTACAGCACGCAGAAGAATTTGCTATGATTGATGCCTTAAACACCGGGAACCCTTTTACGGCTATGCTGAATGATGCCAAGATAGCGGCCGAAAGTCTTCGATACTTTGCTGGACTGATACCGATGCTCCAGGGAGAGACAATACCCCAAGGGATTGACACGTTCCATTACGTTCCATTACACAGTGCGAGAGCCTCTCGGAGTGGTAGTCCGGATAGTGGCGTTTAACCATCCGCTCATGTTTGCTGCGTCCAGGATGGCAGCTCCTCTTGCTGCTGGAAACACAGTTATCATCAAATCACCAGACCAAGCACCACTCTCCTGTCTACGCCTAGCAGAAATCCTGAATACCACATTTCCTCCTGGCGTCATCAGTGTTCTTTCTGGTGGTGCAGAGTGTGGTAAAGCACTCTCTGTACATCCGCTGGTGAAGAAAGTAACGCTGATTGGAAGCGTACCTACGGGGAGAGCTATTCAACAGTCGGTGGCCGGCATGCTTAAGCCGACCTTGTTAGAGCTTGGAGGGAAAAATGCTCTTGTCGCATTTCCCGACGCCGATCCTGTGAAAGTCGCTGCTGGTATCGCTCAGGGAATGAATTTCGCCTGGGCAGGACAGTCTTGCGGTTCTACCTCGCGAGTTTTCCTCCACAAGTCGCACCACGACACCATCCTCCAAAAGGTGGTAGAGATCATCCAGCGGGACTATAGGCCCGGTGTACCGACAGATCCATCTACTACCATGGGTCCGGTTATCAGCAAGTCTGCCGAGGGCCGCGTGCTATCGTATATCGAGGCGGGAAAGCGGGAAGGCGCAAGGCTGCTGATAGGAGGTCAGAAGCCAGACGAACCTCAGGAAATTCGGAATGGTTTCTTCATCGAGCCAACCATTTTTACAAACGTCAAACCCGATATGACCATAGCAAGGGAAGAAATATTTGGTCCTGTTCTTTCCGTATTGCAGTGGGAGGATGTCGACGACGTCATTAAACAGGTCAATTCGTCACCGTTGGGGCTCACAGCTGCGATATTTACGCGAGACATTGGCCTGGCCCACAAGGTAGCGCGGAGGATCGATGCAGGGTTCATTTGGATCAACCAGGTTGGGCGCCATTTCCAGGGAGTACCTTTCGGCGGCATGAAGGACTCGGGAATGGGCAGGGAAGAAAGTTTGAGCGAAATGCTGGCTTTCACTGAAGTGAAAAGTATCAACGTTGGTTTGAACTGATGATCATCATGAGAAGCGTTGATCGTTGCGTACAATGGACAGCAAAGTACAACCATAAAGTTATTGTGTTGATGTCGCCCTTAGGATTAATTATCTGCAGTGGTCACTTCTCTCCAAGGACAGAAAAGGACTTGGCTTCCCTCTTCTCTTCCCTTTTTCTCAGAGTGCAAAGCCCCCAGCGTTGCTATGGCTGCATTCCGACCATTCCTAGTCCAAGTCCTAGATATCAGGAATAGTCAGTAGTCGTGGCTATAGTCCTGGACCCAGTAGGTACCAGCGCTATCTGATTGGCTGGAGTCAAGTTGTTCTTTCCCTTTGAAGTCTTTCCGAGTTTAGCGAGCGTAGATAACTATATATATACTAGACACGGTCTGGCCAAAATAAGTGGGTCACCCAATGTTTTTTTTTGAATGCGCTCCTACACCCTCTTTGTAAATACTACTACAGCGCATGCAATACTTTGTCATTTACCACCTAATTACCTATGATCCTTTAGTATACCTATATGCCACATATTCCTAATAAGCATTGGGACACTCCTAGCAGGGCTAGGCTTTAGGCGCAGGCGCAACTGATCCGTTCGAAATCTGTACGAAATGCCAATGGCAAGCCTCTCAGTCAACGTCAGCTTTTTGCACAACAACGCGTCCCTCAGACCTCTGAAAATCGAATCATAAATAGCGAAGACCCTCGACGATTAGCTCATAGCGAAATAAGATTGGAAACGCGTGGAAGAAAGCCAAAATTAACTGAAAAAGATACACACCTAGCTGAGAGAATTCTTTGGCGAGAAGGCTTTAATGGACGCGCTTTACCTTGGGATTAATTAGTTATTGAGTCTGGACTTGATGTCTCTGGAAGAACCTTACGTCGCCATCTACGACAGAAGGAATATCGTCGCTGTTTATCCTGCCAACGTTCCTAAGTATCACCAAAACTTGCTACGCTTCGGGTTAACTTCGCTCGATTAATGCTATCTCGATATCCAACACCACAACATTGACGAAACGTACGCTTTTCTGATGAAGCTCATTTTGAATATGGTCCTATTGGTAGAGTCTGGGTTACCCGTAAACCAGGAGAGGCTCATTGTCCAGATTGCATTCAGCAAAAGGCGATACCAAAGAATAAAGATACAAAATGCGTTCATGCATGGGGAGTAATTGGATATAACTATAAAAGCCAGCTATATCGATATTATACTGACAACTCAAATGGCAAGATGACACACCAAGTTTATATTACGTTGTTGACTCAGGAGTGTCTTTCCTGGCCGCCTGATACTGTTCTTGAAGAAGATGGTGATTCTGGCCATGGCAAGAGTAAATCGAATCCTGTTCGCACTTGGAAAACTCTACATAATTTACGACATTACTTCAACTGTCCTTACTCTCCTGATCTATCACCAATTGAGAATGCCTGGCAAGCACCAAAGGGCTTTCTGAGAAAGTTTACTCACTGGAACGACGAGATAGTATGGACGATTACACAGGAGGGGTGGGAACACTTATCGCAGACAACAATCAACGCCTGGGTCGACAGCATGCCTACCAGATTACAAGCAGTTATCGATGGTAAAGGCCAAATGACGGCCTACTAGTTAATGGGTATTTCATGTTATTTGACAAAGAATTGAACTAGTTCTAGTAGTAATTACTATACGGACTGTTTCTTGAGTTGAGACGAAAACATTGGGTGACCCACTTATTTTGGCCAGACCGTGACTAGAGTAGAGATATATGGCCTCGGCAACGCTGGAGCCCCGTCGAGTGAAACTGCAGGATAATGACTTTGGCTTAGGTTAGACATTGTCGTCCGGGCCCCATCGGATGAGTACCGTTGGAGAGGCTCCAGTATTTACCAGTCCCTAACCACCAAAGGCACGAGTTTCGCATCTCGGGCATGGTGTGTTCGTTGTACCGAGTACAGATGATCAGGTCATACCCGATAGCGGCCGTGAACGGTCCCACACCTTATTAGATCATCCCGCTGCATCCAGGAGCTTTGTAGGACGTGGACACCATTCAAAGTTAAACCTCATTTTTCTTGTTCAAAAATAGAAAAGAACGTAATAATTAATATTGCCGAGACCCCAATCTCACTCTATCTCTACTTGCTCTTCTATATTTCGGGGCGGCCTAAGGTAGCCTAGCAGTCAAGGCTCAGAAAGCGGTGCGGGTTGACTTTCGCCAGCAACAAATTGACGGAAGTAGGCATCGACTTCGGGACCTCGATCCAAGGAAGTGGCAAAACCGAGATAGCCATCTGGTCGTAACACAGCTATTCCCCCCTCGGGCTCTGTGAAGCCGAACTTCTCTTGAACAATGGCATGATGGTCATAGTAGATCAACCCGAAACTGGCCATTCCCAATGCTTCCTCACCCTGGGGTTTGCAACCATTGATTATCGTCATGTATTTGACCACGCCACGTTGGTGCGTGTCCCGGAGGGTGCACGGAGAATCTAAGTGGCGCCGCAAAGTTTTCAGTCTTGGTCTTGTAATCCCGGGATTTCCTGTGAAAATGATAACCCGGAATGCGCCTGTGTTTAATGTCACCTGTTGTAGGCGAACAGGCACGCTACGTCCAGGACCATAGAGAAATGGCGTCATCGGAGCGGTGGCCTGCGCTAAGGCACCCAGCATTTGGACTGAGGTTGATCATATTCTCTTCGTAGCCGATACCCAGTCCGAGGACGAAGTCTGCGGTGTTGCGCATCAGGTTTGCGAGCAACTGATTGACGTCGCCTTCGAACACCTTGTCGACCTTGTCACCCGAAATCAAGGTCGAATACTGTTTGTCATGTTCGATGAGCGTACGCGCTATTGGTCGGCGCTCCGAGTCGTAAGTTTGCAGGATTTCGGGCTTAAACCAGCCCGAGAGAACTCCTCCCAACTTCCACGACAGGTTGATGGCATCGTGAATACCCGTGTTCATACCTTGAGCAGCCCCAGAGGAATGAGTGTGGCTTGCATCGCCGGCTAACAGAACACAGTCATTAATCATGTACTGTTCTGCAACACCCTGCCGGATACTGCTGAAACGTTAACGACAAATGGGCCGGCTCTGAGATGTCCCATACCTGTAGATCGTGTACCAGTCTACAGACTCGAACTCTAGAGTGAAAGGTAGAACTGCTTGAGTTGCCTCATGTTTGGCTTGTTCTTCTGTGAGTTTGTCCCCGTACTTCTCGTACATCTCCTTGTTCAGAGCAAAACCGATCCGGGTCCTGCCGTGGTCGAGAGGGACCCAAAGAACATTCCCATGTGAAACTGATTCGATGCCTGCCACGCCGATTCTGGAGTCTGGCATGTTCGTTTTGACAACAGCGTCGATTCGTACCCAATTATGGGCGGTTGCATCTTGGGGAAAAGATATGCCACTGAGGCGACGCACGAGAGAATTTCCCCCATCGGCACCCACAAGATATTTGCTGCGTCTGTGTTAGTCTTTTGGCCCTGTTGCAAGGAGTCCTACTAACAAATGAAACCCAGGTCCTTACCATTTTACTTCCTTGGTCGCCGGAGTGTCCACACGCGCCACTTGTACCGTGACGCGACAGGTGTCGTGTTTGCTTGCAGATAGCTTTAGATCTCTGAATTCCCAGCCGATCAACAGGTTACCCCCGCTCTGTTGGTAGGCAGCTTGTATAATACTTTCCGAGTACTTCAAGCGAATGTTGAGAAAATAATCAAAGAATGTTCCGTGAAACTGGGAGAAAATCTGCTGCCACCCTCTTCCGGCCACCCGTTTACCGGAGCTGTCAAAGTTTGTCCCATTACGCCCTACGAGGCCCATCTGGAGAAACGGTTCAAGAAGCTCAACTTGGTCGAGCATCTCTAGACTTCGCGGATAAAGCGAAGCCGCCCGTCCGTACATGTGCATCTTCTCCTTGTGAAGCCTTTCTGAGGGACAAATTGTCAGCTCTGCAGCCTCTTCTAGCAAGTGGCTAGGGATAAAACCGACCGATAACGCACGTAGAGGCGCCCATGCGCTGGAGGCAATACGCGGTGAGTAGACCAACCGGGCCTCCCCCGATGATGACAACATCGAAACGAGTAGACTGGTAGGTCATCTTGTTGTCAAGGTCAGACAGCGTGAACGGAGAATCAACAGGAGTGTTTCTTCCTCGATAACAAGGGATCCTAGTCCAGTATTATATCAACTTCGAAATCATCACTCCATGCTCTGGGCTTATTACGGTGGACTCGAGCACCGGTTTTTCTCGACCGACTGCTCATGCGTGGAACATGGCCTAATCGTCATCAGGAAGAAGCTGGTTTTGCCCGAAGTATGCCGGTAGCTAGCCATCCAGGAGCCACGCCATGTTTGCAAGTGCTCAAACATGGTCCATGGCCCCATGTCCGACTTGTTTCTGGGGCTTTTTTGGTTGGCGGGGCCCGCTGACGCCCAATTTGTTTCCCGTCAGCGTAGGCCAAATAGAGAGTTGTTGGCTTCAATGAGTCGCCCTTCTGTTCAATAATCAACAAGTGACAGTTCCAAGAAAGCTAGATTTGGAAGTGGATTAAATGAGCTTCGGAAGGAATGTGGTACAATCAAAGGCTCCCGAGTTGGACTTTTACTGAGGATATTGCGGAGCACATATTGTCAACCCGGAGGGCCGGCCCTTAGAGCGAGTATTGGTTCATGCTATTTTCAAATCGCTGTTCTCGCTGCAGGAATTTGACCAGCCTTGGAAATGCATTCTGATCGTACCGGTCAAAGGGAGAAGAACAAAAGACCCAACTGAGGTCGATATTTGTGTTTGAAAGCGGATTTCGGGCAGACCGATCTCCGGATCCAACAGATGCTTTTCTCATGAGGAGAATACGAGCCAAGAGCCAGTACTCTGCAGCGTACCTCCAAAAACCTAGACATTTCCCGCCTGATCGAGCGCTGGATCTGTAAGTGCCCGCAACACTGTCAGCAAGAGGCACGTCGAACACGTCGTCGTCACCGTTGTTCAGACGGCAGTTCCATACGATTTTCCAATTCTCTATGCCATTCAAAATAGGTTGCATATGGCCTTCCGGACCGATGGTGGTGTCCAAGGCGAACACCATTGTATAGAAAGCTAGAGGATTATGTCAGCCGTTGAATGGTGTACTCGTAGGAGCTGAAAATCCTCATACCTTTGACAACTGCCCATAGACTTAGTAAGCTACAATAGAGTAAACGTAATTTGGCATCATCTGGAAGTTTTGCTTTGCAGAAGACACGGATGACCGAGTACATTGTTTCGCCAGGTCGATAAGGGAAACAGGAGCGTCAGGCGTTGAGTTTGTCCGCGCATCCAGCAGCTGACTCTGCCTGAAAACACAGCTCAGGACACGCAGGTGCCATCTCTAGTTCGCGGAGGACGAGCTTTGTAGGAGTGTTGTGCCAGGTGGTAAGGCCAGTGTCCATAACAAACACAAACGTCATGAGTCTAACCAACCATGGTAACCATATTAGCTGTCAGCCTGGAATGGTTCTGGACTATCTTGGGGTGGCCAACCGTATTAACTCCTCGGTCTTGACAAATTCTCTCCAGTCAAAGCGTTCCTGACTAAACGGGGGAACCTGTACATGTTGTGCTTTGCCGGCGCCAATGTCTCTCATGATCTGTCAGTTGCCAGGGTCAGCTAGTGGTTTGAAACGACTTCCGACAATGAGGCATTTCCTTGGTGCTTACCCCGACCAGTACATTAAATCGAACTCGACGGACTCTTGTCTTCGCAGATTCTCGGCCCTGCCAATATTGGTAGATGAAAACCGCATAGGTGGATTGAAGAGCTTGAATCTTTCCAACTTCGTCCTTCTCAAAGAGATGCTGGTCGTCCCGGCCTGTCGCCACCGACGACACGTATGGATCGTTGAATACCCACTCCTCAACCACGTCAAACCAGATGCTAGCATTGTCACGATCATGGCTGTGTGATGAAAGGCTAGCCCCAATCAGAACAAGAGCTGCTAGAAGTGTGCTTGCAGTTGTACGATAACAAAATGTAGGCCTATGTATACAAGGCCAGTGGGGATGCCACAATGTCCAATATCTCTGCATGAAAGATCTCAGGTTCGATGGGCAGAAAAATTGCTGGGCCATGGCCTCGGTCAGGGGGGACCATTCCATTGACAACGCCGAATTCACTGATTTGTTCGCCAGTGTCGTTTTGAGTCCATTACATATTTCCATAGTCTTCATCAGAAGCGGGTCATTGCACAAAGTTCTCAGGCTTGGATCCCCAGTTGAAAACTGAATTATGAGTGTCCGATCTTGTGCAAGCTGGCTCAATTCTGTTGGACTGGTCTCTGATGCGACCTGTCCCTTGGATAACCCAAGGCCGTAATCCCGTGCTTCGACATTCTGACGACCGCAAGATGATTGTTGAGCATCCGGAGTGAATTTGCCAATCTCAAATGTGTCTGCAAGGCCTCGGTTCTTCGCAAAACGAATAAGGAACTGAAAGTGGAGGGCTGGGTCACGATTCGTTATCAATGCCGACGTACTGTCGAGGTTGCTGAGCCACATGTTCTGCCACGTCGAATCCAGGGCGAGGTTCGCTGAGCTTGCGGCGAAACCTTCGAGTTCTGTGCTTTCCTCGCATATATTATATTGCGGCAACTCCGAGGAAGGATCCTTCTGTGCAAGCTGACAGTGACCGAGACTCTCCAAAGGGACCACTGAAGCATTCGAACCGGGTTGGGGATATTGAGACCCTAGACTATCAGGGAAATCAAGCTCGGCGTCGGAAATCGCCGAACCGAGTTGGGGATATCGGGACTCCAGATCATCAGGTAAATCGACTTCGGTGTCGGAAATCGCCAAACTGACCTGACGACGGTGATGGCTTAACTCTGGAGGATAGGTGCAGGCCACTTTTTGGGCCATACAGTTGCCGCAGGGATGTGAGTTGTTGCACGCCTTCTTCTGTTTTACGCATCGGTCGCATGACCTTCTGTTGGACTTTCTCGCTGGAGCCGCATTTTGTTTGTGGTGGAGTCCTGAAGAGGAGGTGCAATTCTGGTAATGACGAGTCAGGACATCTCTGCGTCGGTAAGACTTTCCGCACTGATGGCATTTGAAGGGACGGATAGAGCTGTGGGTGTCCAAGTGTCTTTGCAAGTGGTCGACTCTCCCGTATCCCTTGTCGCATATCGGACAAGAAAAGGCGTTGTTCGTCGTGGTGTCTGAAAGGCTGCCGGGCATGGCAGCTGAATAGCTTTACTGGACGAAGACCTCGCACCAGGTGAGAAGTTTGATAAGTTGACGGGATAAAGTGATAATAAAGGTAGATAGACGGGTACACTCCATACACCGCCGTAATCATAATGAACATCAGCTGAACAACAAGGGGGGACTCCCAAACCCACTCTTTGGCTAAGGCTCACCCGGCAAATTCACTTCGCTGCCACCTCAATCTTCCCCGTGGGACTGAAAAATCAGGCTCTCACAATCATAAACACGGGCTAGAGAGACTAGAGAGCCTACGCAGATGTGCCTACCGCAGACAGTTTGTAGCTGGAGCCAATCAGCAGAGAAAGCTATTTACCGAATCATCCTGCCGTGGATATAGAAAGTATCGTAAAAATTAAAAAGCCATCGACAATCGGGTGGTCCCTACCAGCGAGCTGCAGCAGCGACGCGGGACCGCTGTGGAGGTTGCGTAGCCTCGGGCTTCGGGCCTGATTATCATTGCGCAGCACCGCAGTTCCTTGAGGAGACGTGCTCATTGGGTGCCATCTTGCCTGGATGAGGCACGGGTCCCCGAGCTTGAATTGGTTACATTAATAGATCCCATCTTGGATGATTGTCTTAGGTCAGACTTAAAGACTTGGTCGTCAGTGCCCATCCCACTTATGGTTGGTTCTCCGTGTGTGCAAGCCAAATGATGGAATCGAGCCTCACGCAGCCGATTCCTCCACCGGTTCGCAAGAGAGATCTAGTAAATGCCTTGCTAGGTCTTCACACCGCTTTGAACCTCTTTTGAAACGAAGCATTGTAGTAGATCCATGCTCAATCACCTTTCTTCCTGCAAGTCGTAGGCAACCAATTCAGAAATACTATTGATACAGAAATAGATCTAAAGGCTGCCGAAGCCGCGGATCTGTAGGATTCTCAAGATCTTTATCTTCTCACAGGCATCGGACATCGCAGTCTCATGTCAGGCTTGGACTGACCATACCCTTAATCAGGAGAAGCCAGACCAACGTTCGAAGTTGCCTATGCCTAGACAGAACATATCTAGCACCCTCCCAACGCTCTGATTGCCAGTGTCGTCAATGGTGGCCGGGCGGGTGTAGAATACCGGCACAAGTGGGAAAATAATTGCACCGCTCTCAATGACGGAGAGCATATTTCGCAGGCGAATATTGCTCGAAGGTGTTTCACGCACCACCAGAACCAATTTCTGTCGTTCTTTGAGAGTAACGTTTCCAATCTGGCTATCAGATCTCTGCAATAGCCAACGCTGATCCCTGCGAGAGTTTTCATGCTGTCAAGATAGGATGACCATACCATCAGCACAAAATGACCCGCTTGTCAGCGGGGAAGTCTGTTCGTGAATACTATGGACATGATCTGCCGGTGGGCGAACATCGGGAGCCTGGTAATCGGTCTCGTATTTGATTGTCTTTTGTGCCCATTGAGGGGTGATGCGATGAGTTTCGACGTTGATCTGACGTAAAGCAGTTAATGTCGTGATTCCGAGGATGGTATAGGTACACTCGTCATTGCTACAACAATTTTCTTACGTTGTGGAGTGCATTCGGAGGAGGGATTGAAGTCTGACTGCATGGTAGGACCCGCTCTGGTCGCAATTTTGGCCGAATGTAAGTCCAACTTCGACACAGGTCACTTATTCAGAGACTGTGATCAGATGAAGCAGGCAGGCTGAGAGAAGAGTAATTGAAACCAAGTACGTGCGGCGCTGATCCGGACTCTGCGGAGTGGGGCCACAGAGTCATCTTAGCTTGAAGTGTATGAAGTGAAGGTAAACCTGCTCGGTGCCTGCCCCAACTGAAAGCAGGGAAGTGGTGTCTGTACAGACCTTGGCCTTGTCTGGTCCGTGTGCAATTCGTGCTAAGCTGTCTAGCGGACTAGACGGCTCGGAGCTCAGGAGTCGGAGCCACGAGCGAAAATGAAGCAAACCCGTTCATGCATAGGGAGTAAACTCACACAATTGAGGAGCCTCAGTCGCTCCTAAGGGGCCAACTTCCAGATGTCGGCGAAAAATGGTGGACACACAATGTTCACGACCCAGAGCATATGAAGAACCACATAAACATAGTTTGTCTCATTCAGCCCAATTCTTACTGTATAGCCAGTCGCGACATCTGTCATAACTGGCTAGTGAACCAGGGAAGAGGTGGTCACAGCGACCGTCTTGGTGCAAAAGCCTTTGTTGAGCATGTGTCTCTGTGGCCCCAAGAGGAGAAGAGTGTTGAAATGACCTGGGGTCCAGGAATAGGTTGGTTGGTTAATAGAAGGAAGATTCACCCTACCCAGCGTTTACCGCTGGAGATATCAGTAGGAGGAGTGGGGGGATCAACCGAAACCCGAAATTTGCCCTGTCACTCTGTCAACGCCTCTTTTATGTGGGGGCCCCAGAATATCTCGCCCGCTAGTTACATAGCCACAGCCCCGGATTGCTCAGAGACTCCAGATTCAGATTGAGGAGATACGGTGATTGATTTAAGTCCGCCCATTTAATCGGGAATTAGAACTCTGGTGATTCTCTTACCTTGACCCGGGATCAGTTGCTCCTCGTGGCACAGGGTAAAGTGGACTTCTACCATTGGCCAATCCACTCCTCTTTTAGCACGCGTCTCGCTAACATCCACGGCAATCGATCATGTGGGGGCGCGTTTCCTGTAGATGGCTCCCAGACATAGAGCTAAATGATCGAATCAACCACATAATGCCTCATGAACGTCTTAGACAGTGTACTAGGTAGACAGACAGGAGCCAGAAAAATAAATATCTAAACCCTCCCACCCCTGCCTGTCTGACTGCGAACGAGCTTCCCTAACAAAACGGAAGACACTGGCGAACATCTTTTCAAAATGGAGGCTGATTCGAAGACGAGTGCGAGCGAGCTTGAGAAGGCGTCTGCAAATTCGCACCAACAGCATGTTGAGGACGTTCCTCTGGACTTCATTGATCCTCACCGAGCAGCTCTCGAGAACAACCCTGAACATGCGGAAAAGTTGTCTCTGTCGACGATACTGGCGGTCGTTGTATGTGGCCTTGATACTTATCTAATTGGTAGATCTTCCTGGAAGTTGACTTGCTGTGACAGTCTTTGGCAATATCATACATTTGCCCCATCTCCTGTGGCTTTTCTCTTGCAACTGGCATAATCATCCCAATCGGCACGGACCTTGGAGATACCACCAAGATTACGTGGCTGGTAGGTGGATGGTCTATCGCATCCTCCGTGTCCTTCTCAATGGCTGGGGGCTTGAGTGATGTGTTTGGAAGGAGATGGACGATCCTGTCGGGCCAAATTTTCTGCGTCGTCGGCTCGGTATGTAAAAAGCCTTTTGCCTCTTGCTTCTGCACTGGATACTTCGAGATTTTGTGAGGCTGATCACAAATAACAGGTTGTGGCTGCAACGGCACAAAATGTGAGCACCATCATTGTTGCCTCAACGTTTCTCGGCTTTGGTTGTGGCATTATCTTCGTGAGCTATGCCGGTATTTCTGAATTGCTTCCCAATAAGTGGCGGTAAGTTCTTGGTAGATTCCTGCTCCTTGTGTGCAGGATGCTAAGATTCAAGGAAAAAGTGGAACAGGTCTGGCACTCACCGAATACGCCATCAACGTTCCATGGTGTGCCAATGTCCTTATAGCAACTGAGTTGAATTTGCACACCTCATTGGGATGGAGATGGTGCTATTACATTGGGCTCATCTTTGCTGTGGTCAGCACATTGGGCACTCTGCTGTTCTATTGGCCACCCAAAAGACCACAATTCGATATCGAAAAGACTCGCTGGCAAGAAGTCAAAGAGTTAGACTTTGTTGGACTCGCACTTTACTCGGCTGGTTTAGTGATCTTCCTCATTGGCTTGACCTGGGCCGGCCAGGCGAATCATCCATGGCGAAGTGCTTCGGTGATTGTTCCGATCATTGCTGGCTTTTGTTGCTTGGTAGCTTGCTTTGCGTACGACTTTACATTGGCGAAAAGACCACTATTTCCGCTTGTGGTCTTCAGGAAACTGCGCGATTTTACCATGTTGCTCGGCATCGTCTTTGTGGCTGGTAGGCAGGAATCTTATTCTCATCTGGTCCCCTGTACTGACTGATTTCAGGGATGACGTTCTACTCCATGATGGCACTACTCCCACAGGCTTCTTTATATATCTTCACAAGTGATCCGATAGAGATCGGATACATTGCCCTGCCAAACGGGATTGTTCAGGTGTGTTTGACACTCTATACCAAAAACCAAACGTGGGAAAGCGTTAATGCTGAGAATAGCTGCTATTTGGTGCCGTCGCGACAAGCTTTATGGGAAAGATCAAAAACTTGAAGTTGCAAATCCTGGTTTCCCTGGTCATCCAAACAATCTTCATCGCCTGCCTGGCCGCCGTTATCCCGCAGAATAAGATCGGCTGGGCCGCACTTCAGGCTTTTGCGGTGGGGCCTTTTGCATTAGTCGTGCTGGCTTGCTACGTCGTTGCAGGTCTCAACATTCCATTGAAGTATCTAGGCCTGGCGACTGGCCTGATAGGGACGTTTCGAAGTATGGGAGGAAGCGTGGGAAACGCCATCTTCAATACGATTCTTCAGAGCGTGGTAGGCCAGGATCTCGGCCCTGCCATAGCGGCCGCAGCTGTTGGAGAAGGCTTTGCTCCAGCAGGTCTCGATCTACTAATCCCAGCAACCATCCAGACCGTGGTCGGCGTTCCAGGGGCCTTTGCAGGTATTCCGGGAGCTACCCTTACCGTGCAGGAGGCAGCTATCACCGCAGCCCGGTCTGTCTACGCTAAGGCCTTCCGTATGGTCTTCTTCAGCACGATCCCTTTCGGAGTGATCGCCATCATTATCGGATGCTTCATTCGAGATCCTTCCATTTACTTGACAAACCATACTGCGATTCATATGGAGAGGGAAGGTATTTTTGGCAAGGAAGCGACCACACACGGACACAAGCACGCTGAGCGGGCTCAGGAACTGGCGTTGGATGAGCAGTAGAAGCACAACCACCCTGAACGAATATCTTTGATGAAGACTGCCAAAGAGACAAATGTTGGGTCAATGATTGAAGGGTTCCAATAAGCTCAAAGTTACCGAGACGCAAGACTCTTCGAGGCCTTTACAGGCATACTCTATACGCGGCCGTCATCTGTTCTCAGAGAGAAAGAAAGCTTGAAAGTCCGAGTTCTATGTAAATGCTGAACGTTTTTGGATCGCGCAACGTGAATCTCCTTGCTTCTGCTAAACCAGGCTTATCTCGTGAGTCTTTCGATGAGGCAGAACGAACCGCATGATCTCGTAGGCTAGTGTTCAGGCAGGCTAGATGGCCTGCTCATTACTAGCGAGTAAATGAACCATAACACATGTACAACCAACAATTTTAATCTCCTTATATGCCACTTCATTATCATATAGGTAGAATCGCTCAATGTAGTATCCGCGGTGGGCAAATACCCACACTCGACGATCTAAACCACCACGTGATCCTCCAGTCCCGAAAGTCGAGTGCCGGGAGAGAGGCCGACTTATTGTGGCGGTGGTATCAGAGAGACAATACCCAGTATGGTGTGGGGCGTTGCCAAAGGCTCAAGACCCACCCCCACATCAGCCTTGTCAACCCACTTCAGAACATGGTGGGCTGCAATGTGGGGGGAAAGCTCGAAAGGTGCTCAGTATCAATTGATGTGGATTGACTCACGCAGGTCCTTGAATTTTGACTATTGACAAAGATCTGTTTGTGGACTGGCTGGGTGGATTTGTGACACGCCGATCGGTGAAATAGCCCAAGAGCAAAATGTCCCCCCCAAGACATATATCCTGGCATTGAAGCTCTGAGGACTAAAAGAAGGCGGTAGTCTTCTACCAACTCGCCCTCGATTTTGCAATAACCCTTGACCATGAAGTTAGAAACCAACTTCGCAAGCACTGGTATTCTTGACCGCTTCACTCATGGGTCGTTCCTGCAAGTCACCATTTCACTGCTTGCTCTCCCTTTCGCGTTGGGTCTGACCTATATACTGCTCGATTATTGCCGAGTTCTGAAGCAGCGACGGAGGCTTCCACCGGGACCTTTCCCATGGCCACTAGTTGGCAATCACTACCAGATCAAGTTGCCACGACCATGGCTCTACATGGCAGATTTAAGCGAGCAATATAAGAGCTCGATGGTTACAATCTGGCACGGTCACAGGCCAAATATCATCTGCAACGACATATGGTCCATCTCTGATTTACTCGACAAAAGGGCAAATATCTATTCTTCTCGACCACATATGGTCATGCTTGGGGACTCTCGGAATGCCACGGACTACGATCAAGTCTGCCTACCACACAACGACCGCTGGCGATATCATCGCCGGCTTACTCATAATGCCACGGGCTCTCAAGCCGTGCGCTCTTACCGGCCATTCCAAGAATCTGAAATCCGGATTCTGCTACGAGATTTACTGTTAACGCCGGAAAACTATGTCAAAGCAATCGAACGATACTCAATCTCAATTGTCTCTTGCATTGGATTTGGACGTCGAGTGGACAAGATGAACGACGGTGTGGCACAAGTCGCACTCAAATTTATGGAAGGGGTGGACTTAGTCATGCCAGGGATGTTTATCATGGAGACCATCCCGTTCTTGATCAAACTCCCTAGATGGATCTACCCTGCGGCGTCGAAAATACTGGAGAACGGCAAGAAATTCCAACGCTTCTTTACTTCCCTATCCCTAGAAGCCTCCACGGCAAGCTCCGACAACTTTGCAAAGGCGCTCTTCACAGAGAAGGAAGTGAATGGTCTACGGGACGAAGAAATTTCATTTTTGACGGGCAACATGATTGGCGGCGGAGTGGACACGACGGCAAGTACCACGGTGACCTTTGTTCTTGCCATGTGTGCATTTCCCGAAGTCCAAAAGAAAGCGCAAAAGTTCATCGACGATGTTGTTGGGACTGAACGATTGCCGGACTGGACGGACGAGGCGCAGTTACCTTATATTCGTGCATGTGTCGAGGAGGCGCTCCGTTGGCGAACAGTCACGATCTTGGGAGGAATTCCTCACGCACCTTCGCAGGATGACGTGTATGGCGACTACATTATTCCCAAGGGGACGTGGATTACGGGCAATCTCTGGGTCATCCACCGAAACCCGAACGATTTTCCTGACCCAGATATATATCGGCCCGAGCGCTTCATCAATAGAGAGCGTCCTTACCCCAATAAGAAAGGTCACAACGCCTTTGGTTGGGGACGAAGACAGTGCAGTGGACAGCCACTTGCTGAGCAGGGACTCTTTCTTACATTTGCACGACTTCTGTGGGCATTTGATATCCGCCCAGGCATCGACGGTAACGTGAGTTCAAGAATTTTGCCCGTGATAAATGTTCCACTACTGACTTCTATGCAGGGAAACGAGATTCCGGTAGATATATTTGCGTATGGAGAGTCGGAGAACATGCGCCCGGAGCCGTTCCGAGCTCGATTCATTCCTCGGAGTGATCGACACCGTGAGATGGTCATCAACGAAGGCATCGCGGCAAGGGAGTTTCTCAAGCAATTTGATGGCGAGACAAAAGTCAGAATGGAACCATTGGAAGCATAATATAGACGACCGTAGACAGCGATTTAGTGGTTCAAGCTGAACCTGAGGATCCGCTTGTGTTCCTGATATGAAGGCTACAATCTTGCTCTGCTTCGGCGGAATCGTACCTTGAATTAATCGAGTCCAAAATCTACATTCAAGATCCCATGTGTCTCTAATCCGACTCGTGGCGAGCCTAAGCGCAGCACCGCAATTCACAGCTAAACTCCACTCCCCGCGGTAACGGGACTGAGTCCAGAAGCCCCACCAGGTTGGCTTAGCATATTATCATGAATTACCAAAGTCTGGACTTTGCGTCCTCCTTTCCCATCCTCTGCAACTTCAATAAAGCATGACCACGACTCCTGAGCACAATGAGCGGTCTTTCGCCTGCTACCGGGAAGAAGTGTCAATTCTGTGATCGCCGATTCAGCAGAAATGAGCACCTTCGCCGACATCAACGACATCGTATGTTTGACAAGGTCAGGCTCAATTAGGTGGGTGCGTCGGTTGACAGCTGCATAGACACTGGCGAAAAGCCATTCCAGTGCCACCTCTGCTACAAATCATATGCAAGAAGGTACGCAGTGTAGAATTGAAAAGCTCAGGCCTTTCTTACGTGCCCTTTATTAGTGACGTCCTTGCTCGGCATGTTCGAAATCATGGGTCGGAAAGTCAAGAGGACAGGGTGAATACGGAGGGCCGAGAAGATCGAGAAGATTACACAATTGCCACAGAAGAATCTGCGCCAGAGGTATCCTTTGAATTGCAGCAGACGAACTTCGCTAGCGACCAACGTGCTCTCGGACTGAGCCATGATGGCGGCATAAGTTCTTCTTTAGACAACCAAGCTGTATCAGGCACAACCACCAACGATAATACTATCACACATGCGATGCAATTTGCGGCCTCGGAGCAGATGCAGTCGACAGAGGGTTTCTCAATTTCCGCCACTGGCTTTGATCTTAGCGCACTTTGTGGCTACAACCTTGATTTTCCTTCGGTCTTCGACGCCCTCGACAGATGGATCACGCCCGCCCCAACGGCAGACCAAAGCATGCTGCCCTTTTCACCTTCAGGTCAGGAAAACAGAAATGCAACTCTGTTCGATGCAGCCTCCCTAGAGCTGTCGAAGCGCGTGCAGCAAGCATGGCCGAGAAGACGTGCATATCCTGTCATACGTGTGATTCGCAATATGTGGCGCTGCGCTGCAGAGCACACCGCGGACAATTTCTTCTCAAACGCATTGCTCGCGGGCCAATCTGGATCGCAGAATGCAAGTAGCCCAAGCTCAAGGTGGAATATGGACGATGAATGCAGAGCTAGACTTATGTCGGATTGCGAGACAAATCTCCTCCCTGCTGAGAGCTACACTGGCGGAGTCACTGCTCCGGGATCGCCTCACATCTCCGTCCCTTCAGTGCAAGAAGAAGTGGAAGTGGAAGGTCTCTCACCTCATGCACCTCGACTCCCATTCCCCTCTACGGAAACGCTGGATATGAGCATCGACTTCTATTTCCGGCGATTTCATCCAGTCCTGCCCTTTTTGCACAAAGTCACCTTCGATGCAAAGTTAACGCCGAGCTGGCTCTTGTTGCCCATATGCCTGATCGGACTGTCAATCCTCAATCCCGGCGGAGCGGAAGATCTCATTCGGCTTTACCTGGGCAAATTAATACGGTTTAGTCGACTGAACCTCACTTATAAAGGTCTCGGGAAGGGAGGAGCTCATCAACTTTTGACGTCCCTAGCATCGGCACTTCTCGTGCTATATCTGGGTTTGAGCTGCGAGAAACTGGTTGACGAGTATCAAGCACATATGCTTGCTATACAGACGCTCTTCATCGCTGATCGCCACGGTATGTTCTCAGCTCATGATGGGGAGACGGTGGCACTGGACATGTTCCAGAGTTTCTCGAGTCCAGTGGAACAGTGGAAGGCTTGGGCACGGGTTGAGTCTTTGAAAAGACTAGTAACATGCTTGATATCGATCGATTCCGCTTATACCAGGATGCTTGATCTGGCCGCCAACATTGGAATCGAAAGGGTAGAGGTGGTGTTACCTTGTGACTCGACCTTATTTGAGGCGCCTTCGGCAAACGTGTTCTTCTGCAGGGTCGAATCTGGAGCATCGATGATGACTCACCAAGTTGATTTAGCAGCAGTACCGCTAGGAGGAGGGTCATCGATCTCTGCTCTCGATTCCCTAGGTGTGAGAGCCCTTCTCGACGTTCTCTCCCTGCGGGAAGCAGCATACAGACACAAGCTTCTCTCAAAGGCGACGTCTTCCTCCAGACTCACGTCTTTCGTTCCATCGCTAGCATATGCGCAGAACGGGAGTGCATCGAACATTGCTAGGGCTCTGGTATCCATTGCCACGACCAAGATGCCTATGATCCACCAAGATGCGCCAGCAGTGTTGACTTGGAATCATCTCTGCCTCCTGTTGTGCGCAGACATAGATCGAGTCCAGACTGCATGCAGCAGGACAGGCTTAGAAGCCTCACACAAGGCCATGAGGGACCTTTTATTGTGGTCACGGACGTCTAGTGCACGACGGGCTGCCGTACACTCAGCACAGATCTTCAGCATTCTCTCTCAGCGGAGAGTTTCTGACTTCAAGACTTTGTTGCCGGAATTGGTCTTGTCGAATGCGGCTCTCGTCATGGCTATGTATATCTGTGTCAGCCATTGGAACGACCATTCTTATACCGAGCCCACTGAACTTTTGCAAAGTCCCGATTGGTCCGGCATCGGTGATGAAGGTTTCTGCATGCGGTCTCGACTCGAAGACAATGATCGCTTGGCGACGACGGTGAACAACCAGGCTTGGAGATTCATCGTGCAGGGAGGAGCATTTACATTCGGTGGTGAGACATACTCCCCTGGCGCTGTATCAGCGCGAAAGATGGTGCTCGTCTACGCACAACTTGTCGACGAGATCTCTCCCAGGCCCGGGTCGGAACACTCACGGCTACTTCGCACAATCGGCGACTTCCTAGGTGCAGCAGCTGAGCAATTGACTGTGCCGCTGGAAGTTGGCTAAAAAAAAAATAAAAAATAAAAAAAAAGAAACCACACATTTACCACCTGCATTGGCGCGGTCTGCAAAGGCCAATGGTAATACATCACCTACAGAAAGACTACGATGTGCTCAGAGCTTTTGTCAGGTCAACTGCGACTTAAAGTCGCATTTGAGCCCGATTTATCAACGTGCGCTCCTAACATTCACCTGGGCAGATCTAGCCCTGCAGTTGCGCATGCGGCTTACTCGTGCAGCTTCTCTGATACACCCGCTCTCACACAGACCAGTTCGCACGACACATTCCAACTAGCAATCAAGCACCCTTCAATAATGCAAATCTTGGGTTCTGGAATAGGGCAATTGATTGATTGATTAAAACGTTATCCGAGCGACAACGAGATTTGAAGAGGGGGAAGAGGCAGGACAGGCCACCGCAGTTCCAAGACAGACCAATAGCCTGGCCCAATTAGGCTGGCCGACAATCTATCATCACCTAATACCTTGGCAAAACGGTCGCCTTGCCTTGCCTTGCATAGCCTTGCATAGCCTTGCATAGCCTTGCACAGCCTTATCTGGCCAGCCTGCCTGGCCTAGCCTGACCTCAACTACGACCTTTCACGAACATGAATTCCCTTCTATGAGTTCAAGGAGAACCCCTTCAACGAGGTCATTCACATCTTTATCACGGAACAATATTATATCAACACTACGATACGACCTGATATGATGTCTTCAGGCAGCAAGGTCCTGGCAGTCACTGTCTCTGGCGCGAAAGCGATTGCTAACCACGGCCCGAAAGCAGCGGTAATGGTAAGTCTCCCTTTTATCTCCCGCATTTCAATTCATCAGCTGCTCATCCGTCCTGGAAAATCTCTAGGCTGCTACTTGGAGCGTCCAAAATCCAGGTCTAGCTGCGTGCGGAGTCGTTGGGACTGCGGGCGCTGTTCTTATTGCTGCTCCCAGCCTCGTTGTGGTACCAGTCCTTTCTGCAATAGGTTTTGGGGCTGGTGGTGTTAAAGCAGGTAAGTGGGACCAGGGGCCAATGCTTCATATCCGACCTCTCTTCCCTTCTCGACTTCCTCACCTCTGGTCCAATTCACTAACCATTCCCAACGATACAAAGCCTCCGCGGCTGCCGTCATCCATGGCGGAATCGGAAACGTTGTAGCTGGGAGTTCTTTTGCCATGGCTCAAAGCGCAGGTGCTGCAGGTGCAGGATTAGCCACTATCAATGGAGTTGCCCAAGCTGCTGGACTTGCCATGACTGCTGGTAGTGGAGGAATTGCTTGGATAATGTCAAAATTTTGAACAGGACGTGGCCGCTACACCTCGTGTTATCTTGACCGCAGATAATGTTTTGGGCATCCGCTTCAGGTGTCTAGGAGAAGACTGGTTCCAACAACCGTTGTGATGTGCAGGAGGGATAATGCCAGCGGTGAAAGTGATTGCCATAAGACATGTTTCGTAACGGACTGTACGAGAAGACGAGAAGCTGGAGTGCTGGGTACTTTATGGTATCGCCTCTCTAGACGTGAGTCCTTTCATCAAATCAACTGAATGTCAGATATCTTTAGAGGGCATTCAGTGCAGAGGCAGTTCCAAAGATACCTTGCATCTTCAGCTGTCCAGATTTTTGACCTTGGATGAAGACAATAGGGCAGCGTGACTAATTTCCCAGTCGAGGGTTCGCCTTGGGCTAGTCTCACTTCTCTTGGCTGCGCTGCGGCTCCCGATTTTCTGATTTTGCTGGTGCCTTGAGCTACTTCTGAAGACCGAGAATTCAGTCCACTAGATCAGCTTTTCGTTGTCCCTGTCTCCAAGTCCGATGAACGCGCCTCCTCCTCCTCCTCCTGACGCCAGTCAGTCGGCACTTGTCGACTCCTTAATCTCTGGGTTTGATGCCCTCCTATCCACCGTCCGCGCGCACATCGAGAACGAGAAGGCCTTGAGGGAGAGGCTCGAGTTTGCAGCAAATGAGGTGAGTCGTTATCTCGCCGTTTTATCCCTCTCACACTTGCGTTATGATGAGAATCTTTTGATTAGCTCTAGATCAAGAGCTGCAGTTCTGTTGCAGCGATGAGCGACACATTGCATGTATTAGCTGAATGCAAATTACCCGACGCTGTTTTTCAAAAGCCCTGCTTAATGGGAGAGGAGTGCTGATTGAAACTATGTAGTATGAGAAGATATTAGCTGCTGACAGCAGTCTCTCGGCCTCCTCCATTGCTCCGAGTGAAGTGGTCCGACAATTCCGACAGTTTCCTGCCATCAACACCGACATCGAGTGCTGTCTCCCTATCCGCGAAGCGCAGCAAGCCATTCAAAAGTTCAAGATGTCCAAGACACAGATACCTCCGACCTACGGGGCGCGTTGCCCGATATCGCACCGAAATGGTGACCCCGAAGATCTTGAACGGGATTTTACCACTCCTGGCGTCCAAGGGACATTGGGGTGCCCCTTTGCAAAGATGCAGAATGGACCCGGGTCGTCTGCGCACCCTGATCCTATAGCTGCAGAGTTCCACCAAGACACACACTCAGCGCGCTCGCCAAATGCAGAGCAACGTCCTGGTCAATGTCCTATCCGGTTCCTCGATCAACATTCTCCTGAAGAAATTGCTAAATATTTCGAGAATCACAAGCATGAAATTCCCCGAAGTCACGAAATTTGTGTGCGAAGGTACCAGGGCAATGAAACCAGTGCCCGACAACTAGATGCAAAGTATGGCAATTTGGTGAACATGATACAAGGACTGGGAGTTAAGCACAAAGCTTATCTACCGGAGCGAGATAGGATTGACGAACATTCTACGCAGGCGGTGGAGAAATGGGCCGAGAATGTCAGTGAAGATGCCACCGCCCCTCCGGTTCAGGATGTCGTCCCTGATGAAGCGCCGAGATTATCACATTTTGAGAAGCCCTTGCGAGAGGTCCGGGTGGGAGAATCACCCAGTCGGCCATGGGGAATCTCGGTGCCCGTCGATAAAGAGCCCACACCTAGTGCCCTGCAGGAAGACGATGGCGTGGCACATCTGAAGATTCACTCCGCGAGTTCACGGCCTGTCCCACTTGCGTCGCGGGATGATCACCCGCTAGAGCAGAGTCAGAGAACGTCTCAGCAGAAGAGATCGATACATGACTCTGTTGAGGGCAAAGAGGCCCGGACCCAGGTCATTTTTAACGGGCCGGTCTTCTTTGGATATTCTGCAGAAGAAGTGTCAGCTTTGCTCCAGAATACTAACCTGGGGAATATGAAGCCTGGTGGCGGATAGGCCACAGCCAACCGAGGCTCTGGTTGTCGACCTTTTGATTTTGTAGCGTTCAGAGCGAATCGACCAAAGACACGATGTGACGAATTATGGATGATATGAAATGGTGTACGAGTATTCGATGTCCGTGTACCTCTATCAAGGAATATTTCATGTAGGCACGCTAGGAGTCAACCAGTCCATTGTGCAAACGGGAACAGGTTGAACTATGAAGGTCCAATACATTTATTCTTGCAACCAAAAGTGTGTGAACAAGTATCCACCAGCTCCAGCCGTGCAAGCCCGCATGACGCGAAACTTGCAGGCCGTGACTTCGGCGAGGAAGAGCTTGTGGGAAGAGTCCAAGCAGCTGGAAAGTGATGTGTTGCGTCGGCACAGAATAGGGAGAAATTCTATGCTTTGAAATCGTCCGGATTTTTGGACCAGCGGAGGAGCACGAGGGATGAATTTTTTTTCTTTTTCTTGTTTCTTTCTCGTTCCTCTTTCTCTCCTTTTCTTTTATTCTCCTGGCAAGGCTTGTAGAGAAAGCACTTCGTAGGGAGTGTCACAACTCATAGCGACATAGTGGCGGGTCGGTGACCGACCACATTTGTTCTGGCTTGATAGATAGCAGCGGTTGAACCAGGTGTTTTCCTTGAGCGATTGGAATGTGGAATGTGGAAGGAGAAGTTCGAGTTCGTTGTTGAAGAAGGAAGCTTTACCGAGAGAGTTATTCCGGCTTCGGAGAAATTTGCCTCGAAAGTATTAATAGCATTACGAGGATCAGCCTCGCGACACGCGGCCTCGACACGTTCCTCCCGTGCTCCATACTCCGTACTCAGTTCTGCTGCTAGCCTTTTAACTGTTACTGAACTGAATCTGTGTTATCCAAATTTGCATGCTCTATGTCGAGGAAAATCATTTGTGCCGACAACGGTCAATGATAAGTCATTGCGCCCGCTTATGGTCTTCCCTGCCAGACTTCTGCGAGGAAACTCTCCAGCTTTTTGGGGTTCCAGTCCGGAAACACTGCCGATAATTGTGGCGACTCTTGCGAAAGATCCAGCACGGCCGAGGTGTAAAATTTGCCGTACAGAGTCAGCATATCCTTTCTGTCTTGTGTCTCCGAAGCCGACGCCTCCCACGCCGTGGAGCCTGGCTTCGGTAGCAACGTCACCTTGCCATTCTCCAGCTCCTGGAGACTGTCATAGGTGAGCTCGAACTTGGACCCTGCAAGCTGCGTCAACACAATGAATGCGATTCGTATTGACAGTTATCAACGTCCTCCGGGGAAAGGAAATACTGACCTCTTACTCTTTCGGCGATGCCCAGGAACTCATTGAAGCTGACGTTGTCTCCGACTGCGAATGTCCACTCCGGCCATTCTTCCGCCTCTAGCAGTAGCAGCACAGCTCGAGCAACATCACCAATAAGGGTCAGACTTAAAATGTTTTTACCGTCTCCTGGTATGGCCGCTCTGCGATTAAAGAGGTCTACGCCCCATGAGAAGTCCGATAGGTGAGACTTGACAATGGGCATTCCCCAATCTGCATAATCAGTAAGACCTTGCATTTGGACTAGCAAATCTGGCCTTGGGGAGATATGTCCGTATGAACCGCCTGACGGTCTTTGCGGCCCCGGAAAAAGACGACTTACAGTCCATAAACCAGCCGCAAACTATTCTCGTATAATGTAGGGAGCTGGACTG
This sequence comes from Cladophialophora psammophila CBS 110553, assembly GCF_000585535.1. Lineage (NCBI taxonomy): Eukaryota > Fungi > Ascomycota > Eurotiomycetes > Chaetothyriales > Herpotrichiellaceae > Cladophialophora > Cladophialophora psammophila. The sequence continues at coordinate 25,960 of NW_006912945.1, forward strand.
GAGCAGTGAGGCCGCATCTAGCCACCACTGCACGGTGGGATCCAGAGGCAAGAGCCTGAGGAATAGCAATGCTATCACGTTAGTAGGCTCTTTGACGGATTCGGGCGCAAGTCGCGGAGGGGAAGAAGGGTATTGGGTCTGAGCAGGGAGGGGACTTACTCAGGAACCGTTTTCGCCCAGTATTCACTGGGTATTAGGCGTTTTGTCGCGCTGGACTTGTCGGCAGCTTTGATCAGGTTGCATTGAGCCCGGCTCGTCTCAGCAGAGCTAATGCCAATCGTCGAAATAACGGTGTGAACATCTAGCTCGCCCAGCAGCTTGGCAAGTACATCTACATCGCCGTAGTCGACGTGAATGTACTTTGTGCCAGCCACAGATAATCCCGCAGCTTCTTCTGGGGGCTTCCGGCTCAGGACAACGACCTTGAATTTGTTGCTGCTAAGTTCAAGGTGGTCCAGTATGGTGCGGCCAACGCCACCGGTGGCACCGGCTATAGCAACTGTAATCATTTCCGGCTTTCCAAGACGACGGCGTATAGCAAACAAGAGGAAAGCACCCGGTCCGTCTCCGTCGATTTCGAAGCCAGGATATCTGCCTGTATGTAGAGTACTGCGGGTATCTTTCACAGAATTTACACCTTCATTCAGCGCATTGGCAGATGCAGTAGCGTCAAGGGTGAAAGGCTTGATGCTCACGTGGCGCGAACCCCAATAGTTCACCCAGTGGGGGGGCCACGATAGATTCTAGGCCCCGTCAGACTATCCCGGATCTACGAGTACTCTAGGTGTACTCCCAGGTAAAAGGATTTGGGAGACCTTCAGTCAAAAGCTAGCTCATGGCGGCCATCAAGGCGGCAAATTGTGTTCTTTTCATTTTCTTTCCAGCTCGAAACTTCATCGCGCAGACGCGAGGGAGACTGGAGGCACTGTGGGCTGTGGGCCAGTCTTGCATTGATCGTTTCATTCGAACAGACATAATGGAGACAAATCATGACAGGAAACAGTTCCCAGCAACATACCAAGAAGCACTTTTCTTTGACGATGAGGACACCGCCCTCCTCTCCCGGCTACACATGGTGGGTATTCAAAAATCAAGGGTCGTCCTACATAAAGAATTAGGTGCTGGGGGCGTCAGTCGTTGAAAAGAGTGGAAAATGGTCGTCGTAGGACTCGAACCACAGAGTCGTTGGCGACATAGCCTGCAGGACCTTCTCAAATTCTTCCTGCGTCATGCTAGCTTCCTCTATCGGTGCGAAAGGCCCGACTCGTCCTTTGTCTCTTGGTCTTGCGCATCCAGTGGCAGCTCCGCTCACCAGACCTTTAGTTTGAGACATTGGGTCGTATTGCGACGTGTTGCCGTGTTGATTGCCCTCCTCAAGGGGCAGCTGAAGTGCTTGGTCCATCTGGTGGGATGGCTCTGTCGAGCTATGTGCCGTCGTCGTCGACATGTGCGTGGTGGGAGAGGCTGAGCACAATTCCACGCTCGGCGCAGGGTCATCGTGAATCTTGCCGAACATGCCTCTGACCAGCACGGCGCAACGGTCCCTGTCCCACTTTGTGCGCCTCTCCGCTACGGTGTCGCAAGCATGTAGAAGATATTCGACGATCGTGGTGTTCCTGCTAGAAATAGCGTCTTTCGGGAACATGGCGAGCAATCGATGCGCCAGTTTCAGATGGACGCCCACCGGGAAGATCTTCGCGACGTCGCCGAAATGAGCCAAACCAAGGACAAGCGCGGCGACAAAGATGTAGTTGACCAGAAAGGGGAGACGCTTGGGGACATTGTTAAAATCAAGCAGAATCCGTAGTAGCTCGATGGTGCGTATTGCCGAGTCAACACAGGCATGCACAAGCACTTTGTCTGAGTAAGATGTCACGCCCGCAGAGTTTCCTTCCGCCGGCGGCACATTCGCCGTGGCGATATAGGATGACACCGCGTCGACCAGGAATGGACGTGTGAGTAGTATAATAGTCCAGTAATATGCTCCCTTTACGTGCATGAGCCCAATGTTGGGAGATTTCCCGCCGTTAATAGCCGGTGTCGGCTTGATGCCGTCTTCGTCCAGGCCCTTGTGGAAGTTGGCGGCCCAATGCCTTTGGTGCTCGCTTATCTTCTCCAACGCCGTGTTTGATATCATGCGTTTGGAATAGACTTCGTTCATTATCGTCTCGAACACGGTGCAGAGATCAACCGACGCCGAATAATTGTCTTCAGATCGCGTATCGCGCGTCTCTGCTGTGGATGGGGGTCTCCCGAGAGAAGCACTCATGAAAACATCCAGGATGCGGATCACCTTCCAAAGCCTCTCTCGTGTCCTGAACTCGCCTGGGGTGAAGAGAGCAGCGATCTCTTTGCGGTGGAGACCGAGCGCGTATGCGGCTCGCACAGCTGTTCCTAGATTCATAAATGCAGCGTTCCTCCGAGAGGCGCCTAGAAGGTACATGGTAATCATTGCGTAGGCTTGGACCGTAGAGATGCTGGGATCTTCGGCGAAACTGACGGCGGTGAAGTAGCGACCGTAGCTGAAATACGTTTCAGCGAGCTGATCTTTGTCGTCCGGAGAAGTCTGTGCACCCAAAGCAAAGACGAGATAGTATATCGGAGTCAGGGCATCTGTCTCGGCCGATTTCTTCTCGAGCCAAGGCTGCAGGTTCTTGAACAGGTCCGCTTCGTCGAAGAGGTCGAGGACGCAGTTATTCGCCAGGAAGTAGGAACGGACGAGGTACTCTGCCTCTATCAGCGTCGGAGTCGGCGGGGTGCCCTTGGAATCTGTGTATAGCCAGTTTGGCCGGCCGTCGGGCGCAGCCTCAAGCATCTGGTATCGCAACGGGTCCTTTGCAAAAGCGCAGTGGCCTATCGCGTCCTCGACGACTTTCCGAATGCTCTGCAAGAAAGATAAGTTGGCTGAGTCGCCAATGAACATGTATTTGCCCCGCGAATCGCGGAGTAGCCGCGACATATGGTGATGCGCCGATGCCGAAGGCGAGCCGCCCAAGTCGCGGCTCCGGCACGTGTCGTCTGCTTGGTGGGAAGAAGACTGCAGGTCCATGTGGTGGAAGAAACTCTGGCCATCATCTACCGCGTCACTAAAAGTGACATCGCCGTCCGTTTTTTGTCGCTGCAGCTCCTGTTGATGAGCTAGGCTTGGGGCATCGCGAGAGCGGGTGGCGCACCGCTTTTGCGCGGGTTGACACTCGAAGGCGACATTGCGAGAGATGCAGCGCCCACAAGGCTGCCGGCCGTCACATCTTTCCTTCCTTCGCCGGCACGTTTCGCAGGCTTTCGAGCACTTCCCCCGATAAGTTGGGTGGTCTTTTCCCCGTCCCATGGTTGTGCCTTTGGAAAGGTTGGTGTGAAGGAGAATCAAAAAATGCCTAGGTACTGAGGTACCTACCAAGGAGGCGACCGAAAGAGGACACTACTTGGTACCAATAAGAAATACACATGTGAAACGAAGCACAAGCCAATAAAAATTAAATCCGAAGTGGGGCATTTCGGGTCGGAATCAACCCCAGACGCGGGGAAATATGGGGGGGTATGGACTTGGCATGGTAGGCGACGTGCCCGGCATTAAATATCGGTTCTGAGGGTCTCGCCAGCCTAATCTAGCCACTCACAGGTTGAGATGGTAAGAAGAAGAGATATGGACGGAACAACCGAGGGCTGCCTGTCTGTCAGCCTTAGAGCACGAGAGAGGGGCTCTCGTAGGATAACGACCCGCCATCGACACGACTTATTTGCAGGACAAGTGATAGAGTATGGATGGGTGAACTAGAACAGTCTCGAAAATAGAGCACTCCCCCGGCAAGCGTCCTGTAACCCTCTCTGATAGTCAGTACTGTCAACCACTATTCACAACCTTACATTCGGATCCGGAGGATTCCCACGTCACGCAGATGATGTACTTCCCCCCCCCCCCCCAAAGTTCCTGTCCGCTATTCCCCTTTTACATATTTTCTCATTTCTCATATTTTGCAAAAACCTCGCCCGCTTCCTTGAATTCTCGCATGATGGTCTCGACTCGCTTCTGGGATCTCGGCTTGATTTCCACAGCGTAGGGAAGCGCACTGGAGAGGAACCCTGGGCTGTAGGCTGTCATAGGTTCCACGTCCGGTTCAATGACTCGTCCCTGCTCGTCCTTACCAGGGGCAAAGCTGAAAGCCCAGAGCAGCTTGGCGATGCCGAGGAAAAGGTTGCGCTCTGCGAGATGAATGCCTGGACAGATTCGGCGACCGGTGCCGTAGCCGTAGTGGTCGCGGATCTCGTAATCGGCCGCTGCAGCTAACACCGGGGCAAGCTCTGTTTGGCCTTTGTAGTGATCAGGGTCAAATTTCTCCGGGTGAGGGAACTTTCTCTCATCATGGTGTAAGCCCCACGAGTTGAGAATGACAGTGGTTCCCTTGGGTATAAAGTATCCATCAATATAGTCGTCTCATTTCGAAGTCAGCGGTATGCAAACTGTCACTATGATGTTCGTTTACTCACCTTCTATCACTGCGTGAGGAAAGGCAAGCGGCACGATCGGCCTCCAGCGGTTGGCTTCCTTGACAGTAGCAGCAACGTACGGCAAGCTTGCGTAATCGGACCACTTAGGTGACCGGTCTTCACCAACAACGGCATCAATCTCTGCTTGGGCTTTCAGTTGGATCTCGGGCCACTTGGTCATGGCATGGATGAAAGCGATAATTATGGCAGAAGAAGTGTCGGATCCCCCTTCCAGCATTGTTCCGGCGAGGTAATATTGCTGGTGTCGGTTCAATCCCGCCTTCTCAGCCTGCTCGATGATCCTGTCCATGAAGGTATCCTTGCTCCCTTCCTTCTCGCGCCTTGCCTGGACCATATCGAGCAAATCACTGAAGAGAGAGTTTTCATCGTTGTAGAGCTTCGTAGCTCGGGTGACCCACATGCCAAGGAGTTGTTCGGGGACCCAGCGCAGGAAGGGGTAAACATCCACAGGCGGTGTGTTGCCAATCTCATTGATCACGCTCAACTGGTCCATGATTTCGTAAAGTCTGACCATGTACGGTTCGTTACAAGTAGCGCTTCGATGTCCGTAGACTTGAGCACTTAGGAGTTAGCAGCCGGTAGTAACATGGGAGATTGTAAAAAAAAAATAGAACAAGAGAAAACAATCAGGTCGTTCACTTACTCAAACTCATAACGATGCTGTTGCTGAACCTTTTGGGATGGATCATATGTTGCTCTGGAGCGATGATAAAATCGCGGATCATCTGTACAGCTTCGGCTTCCTGGACTTTGATGTGCTCCTTCTCGACCATGGTTTCCATAAAGTGCTGATGTGAAATCTTGCGGAAGTGCCTCCAGGCTTCCCCATAATGCATGACGAGCATGTGGTCGCTTCCACTAATGAGGTCGTTTAGGTACGATTGCGGTCTCGCACTATAGATCGAGCTCTTCTTGTCCAGAAGCTCTTTGACGATCCGGCGGTCGGTAAGAACGACTGCGGTTCCGGTTCCCATCTTGAGGGAATATATGCCGCCGTACTGCTTCGCCCATTTTGTGAGTCTGGGGTTTCACTTAATTAGTCACTGATGGGATATCCAGAATGTCAGTGGAAGTACTTGAGATGCAATCCCTTCCCTGGCAGCAGATGGAGATTTCCCAGAATAGGCAATGTCGGCGGCCCTGCAATAAGTGAGATGAACGTCCACGCAATGCCGTGAAAGGCCGAACTCTCGAGGAGTTGACCATACCTGGAGGTAGGTTGCTGGCCCTTGCGCCAACGTGTAGGACGGTATAGATCAAGCCAACGGCCACAATGGCGATGGCAGAAAGATAGATGAGAAGAACCATTTTTGCGTAACTCACTTAGCATTCAGGTTCAACTTCAGTGGCATGATATTCCATCCTTTTGTAGACCGACCTGCTACCAGAGATCTTCCCAGGTCTTCCCATTCACGGACAGTGATATGGTCCGACCCGATAGAACAGACTTGAATCTTCCCCGATACTCAGCATACTAGGTCCCACACATCTCAAATTGAATAAGTGGAGTCAGACTGGGACAATAGAATCCAGAAACACATCCATTTTGAGTGGGACGGAAATTATAGCCAGGGATCTTCTGGCGTCTCCATTTCCGTTTTTGACAGGTTATCCTCCGACCCGATGCAAGAGAGTTTAGTCGGCTCCGATGCAGTTCAAACCTAAACAAAAGGTCGTTCGGTCGAAATCTTGCCAAGTTAGTTCCCAAGATAGACGGTAGCCACTTCGGCTCGGACATCTTGTACCCCAGATATCGCATCTCTTTCTCTGGGGGAAACCCCCGTATTCTATGGGGATCAATTTGGTGCCTTTTTAGAGCCAGGCAGTCTGCTCCGGATTGCCACCCTTGGCTTCGTCTTTTTTGCCGCTTTCATTGCCGTCGCCGTTTTTGCCAGCGATAGCATTGGGACTATGCAACGGGCAGCATAGAAGATGACGATCATCGCCGGGGTTGTTCGGTGTCTACCCCGGTAAGGCACCAGAGGAAGGGAATAGACAACTTCCAAACTCTTTCCACAATCCACTGCCATGAAGATGGATTAAAATCGAAGATTGTGACCGTGTAAAGGAGGTTATTTTACGACAGTCTTGCGCCTGTGTAGCCTTCTTGAAGTTGTCAAAATCGAAGTTCATCACGTCCTGATCGGAGTGGGGTGCAATTTCTCCCTTTGGAGCTTTGAAGGGAGCCACCTATACTTGTGTTGTGAGATGAGACAGTTGGTCTTTGCCATGTCGTTTGGCAGCACCGGATGAAGGGATGGAAGACTGAAGATCGCCTATATCCTGATAACCCAAGTGTCCCTTGCTTCGAAGCCGACGAGAATACTGGTAGCACTATATGAGACTATGCGAACTCTATTCTTTGGACCGGAGTGTCGGTATTTAAGGCCGGCAGAGTTAACCGGGTGCCAAGGTCATTATGTAGGGGGTAAAGCTTAGGTACCCGGTATGCAGCTCCCTTACTGATGGCCTACTGGCCCCTCCTTGCCCTTTCTAAGCTCCACAATCTGTTCAATTTCCCCCACTGATATCTCCCTGTGGGTTCTTAGAGGTACAGCTCGTCCCACGACTTACTTGCCTCAATGATTACGCTCCTTTCCCCATCTTCCTATGCAGCAGGACTATGGGGATGGCTGCGTTGGACACGCGCGGCCGACGCGGCCGCACAGCTTCCAGCCCCTCGAATCTGCCCCCTTCAAAGATGGTTCCGAATCCATCAGATTTCGAAGGCGATCAGTATTAGGTTACTACATGGTTAATGCCGTCTCCCGGTTTGCGCTTGATTACATATACTCTTCGTCCTGCCTTTCGCATTCCCCTTTTCAGTCGTTGTGATATCCAATAAATGCAAGGCAACTCGGGGAGAGAGTTCGAAACTTCGAGGGTTTCAAGACTCAGGCTCCGCAAACTCACGAGATGATTCTGTCTGCTCCTACAACCTCCAGCAGAGAGGCGGCATGATATCCTGAATGGCTGACTGTGTCTGCAGTAGTTCCGTGTCAAAATCGGCAATTCAGGTATGCAAGACGTCAGGCAAACCCACTGCAAAGGAAAGAATAAAAGCCCTGCCGTGCTCGCCTTTCTCGATTGTGTTTACCACCGCCTTCCTCTCAACTCACTATCTGGATTTCTGAAGACAACAGCTTTCTCTTCTCTACAGATCAAGATGACAAATTTCAAGGTCTGGTTCATCACAGGGACTTCTTCTGGTTTCGGGAAAGCCTTGACCCTTGAAGTCCTCAGTCGGGGTGACAAAGTCATCGCTTCTGCGAGGAATGCCAGTAAGCTCGAGGATCTCAAAAAGGCTGGAGCCGATACATTGAGCCTGGACGTGACCTTGCCCCTGGAAAAGCTACAAACACTTGCCGAAGAGGCCCACAGTTGTTACGGACGGATTGACTACCTCATCAACAACGCTGGGTACTGTCAAGTAGGAGGCTTAGAAGAGCTGACGTATGTTGTTGTTCCAGTTAACAATACCCCAAACAATACGGACATAACTGACACGCCTCTATAGACCAGAAGAAACTCAGGCCCAATTTGCAACAAACGTCTTCGGCCCTCTAAACGTGATGAGATCCATTCTCCCGTACATGCGTGCCAAGCGTTCTGGAGTTATTGCCAACTTCTCCAGCATAGGAGCATGGCGTGGGACACCAGCCGTGGGTATTTACGAGGCCTCAAAATGGGCTGTCAGCGGCATAACGGAGACACTGTATCTCGAGCTCGCCGAGTTCAACATCAAGGTCTGCAGCATCGAGCCGGGCTACTTTCGCTCGAATTTCCTAAGCAGCGGTCACAAGGGCCTCCACGTCAAACACATCTCAGACTACGACGGGACGGCAGTGCGGAGGACCGAAGAACGCGTGGAGCGCACTAACCAAAACCAACCAGGCGATCCTGTAAAGGGCGCAAAGGTGATCGTCGACGTCCTCACCGGTACCACTGGCAAGGAGATCCCTCTGAGGCTTGCATTGGGAGCAGACGCCTACAGAATCATCAGAGGAAAATGCGAAGAGACGGTCAAAGGCCTGGACGAGTGGAAGGAAATCACTTCCTCGACGGACATTGATGCGAAGTAGACCAAAGCGACGATGGGCCCCCTTTTCCACTGTGGCCCCAGGGAAGGGGGGG